>NW_022436946.1:4701645-4721487 GCF_009761245.1 Sapajus apella | reverse complement strand
TTTGAGACGGAGTTTCACTCTTGTTACCCAGGCTGGAGTGCAATGGCGCAATCTCGGCTCACCGCAACCTCTGCCTCCTGGGTTCAGGCAATTCTCCTGCCTCAGCCTCCTGAGTAGCTGGGATTACAGGCATGTGCCACCATGCCCAGCTGATTTTTTGTATTTTTAGTAGAGACGGGGTTTCACCATTTGACCAGGATGGTCTCGATCTCTTGACCTCGTGATCCACCCGCCTCGGCCTCCCAAAGTACTGGGATTACAGGCATGAGCCACCGCGCCCGGCCCAGTACTTTCTATCTCTATGCTTGTGGGGTCAGATGCACAGCCATCTTTTTCTTTAATCTGCCCTTTTCTGCCACCTTGATGGCACTTGCTGGTAATATCTGCCAAGAGTGCTACAGCAGAATCATTAGAGGAACCCGTGCTCTGTATGTACTTTATTGACGCTTGGCAGAATCTACTTCCTCTAATGTTTTGATGCCTTCCTCTTCCACTTCAATTGTGCCATCAGCAATCTCTACCTCAATTTCAGCAGGTTCTGATTCTGCAGATGGCAATGATTCTGTGATAACATTTGAAGTTTCTGCAATCTTCCTTGTTTTTGGCCTCAGTTTTTCCTGTGGTATCTTCCTCTAATGGGGCTGAGTTTTCTTTGTTCCTGACTTCAAGGGCTTTCATAATGAAGCAGGAAATTTTCTCTGACCCCTTCATGGGTGGGAACTAGCATGTAGATGCTGGGGCTAGCCAGCCACTTCAGCACCAGCTGGGGCAAACTACTCATTGGAGCTCATTGTATTCAATCTGTCAGGAGGGAGCATGTAGGTGAGCCAGGGCAGGAGTCAGGGCAAATGCTTTTGGGTGCCGGCAGGAGCAAAATTCTATGCAGACCCTGTGGACTCCATCCCTGGCTGGACCCTCCATCCCCGACTGGACTCCTCTTTAAAGTAATGCCACCAAGTTGTCCCTCTGAAGTCAAGCTGCTTCTCTCTGATTTCAAACTAGTTTCTGACGTCCAGCTGGTTCTTCTCTTCTCTGCTCTCTGCTAGAGGAGCCTGGGGTTTTTATAGGCACAGGATTGGGGGCGGGGCAAAGCATGGTTGGTTTTGGAAATGGCAACATTCAAGTGGGAAAACAGGAAGTCATGCTCTCACTTTGGGGTGCCATCCCAGGCTTCCGGGTGGGACCCTTGCCGGGGACCTGCCCTCCTTTGCCCAGAATTTTTCTGCCTCCTGTCCCTATCAATAACTTCTAGCATTTGTAGAAACTCTGCTTCTTTCCATAAATCATTGGCTTATTCTTCTCCTGTATCATTAATTTTGGTGTATATGTGAACTGAATTAAATGGCAAAAGGTCATTTTACCAACACCTTCTATCTCCACCAAAGGTTTCTGGGTAAACTGAAAGAATCTGTAGAAGAAATTAATGCAAGCAGCCAAAAAAAGCATTTTTAGCCTTAAAATGACGTCTGTTGACAGGATGATGTCAGTAAACCTGTCCTGATGTTGCTGTTGATTAAATCAGTCGAGAATCCTCTTATGATATTCCGGAAACTTTTGAAGGCATTTCATCCTCTCTTCAACCTCAATGGCCATCAGGTTGCCCTAGTTCATGGTCTGTCCTCCTTCTGAAGCAGGACATTTTCCCTGACCTTTTTGTGGGCACGAACTGGAGTGGGGGTGCTGGGGTTAGCTGGCTGCTTTGGCACCACCTGGGGCAAAGTTCACTTTTGAACCCACTGCACTCAACCCTCACAGGTGGGAGCATGCAGGTGAGCAGGTGCAGAAGCTGGGGTGAGTGCTTTGAAACTTCTGTGCGACCCCCACAGTACCATGCAGGGTGGAGTACCTGCCACCCAAAAGCCTCTGAGAGTGTGTGTTACAGTGCTCTTTTAGCTTTGCCATCCACAAATGGCCTAAGTGTTAAACAGCTCAGTGGGCCCTCTGCCTTTTCACATGAGGAAGTTGCTCTCCACCAGCAAGAGCAGAGAGTCAGTGTGACAGTCTTTAGCATCTGCACCCATGGCTCCCAAGCTCTTGTTTGGCATCCAGGAAAAATCGGGGCACATGACCAAATTGAAGGATGGTGAATGCAGGGTATTTTATTGCTGATGAAAGTGGCTCTTAGTGCGAAAGGGAAGTGAAAAGGGAACGGAGTCAGAAGGTGATTTTCCCAGGATGGTTGGACTCCTCTCTAAAGCAGTGCTGCCAAGCCATCCCTCTGAAGTCAAGCTGATTCTCTCTGATGTCAAACCATAGTCTCTGGTGTCCAGCTGCTTCCCCTCATCTCCACTCTCTCTGCCAGTGGGACCTGGGTATTTTATGGGCACAGGATGGGAAGCAGGGTGGGCCATGGGTGGTTTTGGAAATGGCAACATTTGATTAGGAAAACAAGAATGCACATTCTCGCTTTGGGTTGCTGTTACAGGCTTGAAGATGGGACCCTCTCCAGGGACGGACACTTTTCTACCCAGAATTTCCCTGCCTCATGTCTCCTCAAAGCCTCTCATGCTTTCCCTTCTCAAGGCATGATGCACCTCACACCTTTCCCTACCCCTAACCCATGGCTTGCCTTTCACTTCCCTACAAGAGCCAGGGTGCTCCTTCTTCTTAGGACTTGCTGGTACATGTGTGCTTAGTTGGACACCTAGGTGGCAACAGTACCTCTAATTTATTTGAGCAGTGGTTTGCAGCTCTTCTTGCAGAGATCTTTCATTTCCCTTGTTAGCTGCAATTGTGAATGGATTTGTTTGTGATTTGGCTCTCAGCTTGATTTTTGTTGATGTGTATAGGAAAGCTGGCAAGTTTTGCATACTGATTGTGTATCCTGAGACTTTTCTGTATCAACTTAAGAAGATTAGGATTGAGATGATGGAGTTTTCTAGATGTGAGATCATGTCATCTACAAACAGAGATAGTTTGACTTCCTCTCCTATTTCAATGCCTTTATTTCTTTCTCTTGACTGATTGGTCCGGCCAGAATGTCTAATACAGTGTTGCATAGGAGTAGTTAGAGAGGACATCCTTGCCTTGGGCCTGTTTTCAAGGGGAGTGCTTACAGCTTTTGCCCATTCAGTATGATGTTGGCTATGGGTTTGTCATATGTGGCTCTTATTATTTTGAGGTATGTTCTTTCAATACCTAATTTATATTAACATGAAGGGATGTTAAATTTTATCAAAAGCCATTTCTTCATCTCTTGAGATGATCATATGGTTTTTGTCTTTACTTTTGTTTATGTGATGAATCACATTAGTTGGTTTGTATATATTGAACCAACCTTGCATCACAAAGATGAAGCCTAGTTCATCATGGTGGATAAGCTTTTTGATGAGCTGCTGGATTTGGTTTGCCAGTTTTTCCTTGAAAATTTTTTCATCAATATTCCTTAAGAATATTGGCCTGAGGTTTTCTTTGTGTTGTTGTATTTCTGCCATGTTTTGGTATCAGGATGATGCTGGCCTCTTTGAATAAGTTAGGGATCAGTCCCTCCTTTTCTATTGTTTGGAATAGTATCAGTAGGGATGGTTCCAGCTATTCTTTGTACATCTGGTAGAAATCAGCTGGAAATCTGTCTGGTCCTGGGCTTTTTGTTGTTGTTGTTGTTAGGAGGTTATTTATTACTGCCTCAACTTCTGAACTCATTATTTGTCTGTTCAGGGATTCAATTTCTTCCTGGTTCAGTCTTGAGAGAGTGTATGTGTCCAGGAATTCCCTATGCACATAAAATGGAATCTCTATAATTTCCCAGTTTATGTGCATAGAGACATTTATAGTAGTCTCTGGTGTTTGTATTTCTGTGGGGTCAATGATAATATCCCCTTTATCATTTCTGGTTGTGTTTATTTCAATCTTCTCTCTTTTCTTCTTTCTTTGTCTAGCTAGAAGTCTAACTATCTAATTAATTCCACCCCCACCACCCCCGACACACACACACACACACACAAAAACAGCTCCTGGACTTGTTGATCTTTTGAAGGCTTTCTTATGTCTCTGTCTCCTTCAGACCAGCTCTGATTTTGGTTATTTCTTGTCTCCTGTTAGCATTGGGATTTGTTTATTCTTGGTTCTCTAGTTCTTTTAGTTGTGACATTAAGTTGTTAACTTGAGATCTTTCTAGCTTATTTACCTGGACATTTAGTCCTATAAATTTCCATCTTAGCACTGTCTTAGTGTGTCCTAGATATTCTGGTATATCTTTGTTCTCATTAGTTTCAAAGAATTTCTTGATTTCTGCCTTAATTTCATTATTTATCCAAAAGTCATTCAGGGGCACGTTATTCAATTTCTGTGTAATGTATGGATTTTTGTGAATTGCTTAATCACGGTTTCTAATTGCATTCATTGTGCTCTGCTTGGAGAGACAGTTATGATTTCAGATTTTGTTTTTGTTTTGGTTTTTGTTTGCATTTACTGAGAAGTGTTTTACTTATGATTATGTGATTGATTTTAGAGTAAGTGATGTTTGGCAATGAGATGTATGTTCTGTTGCTTTTGGATGGAGAATTCTGTAGATATCAGGTCCCTTTGATCCAGACCTGAGTTCAGGTCCTGAATATCTTTGTTAATTTTTTGTCTTGATGATCTAATATTGTTAGTGGGATAGTAGAGTTTCCTCCTATTATTGTGTAGGAGTCTAAGTCTCTTTGAGGTCTCTAAGAACTTGCTTTATAAATCTGGATGCTCTTGTGTTGGGTGTATATATATTTAGGATAGTTAGCTCTTCTTGCTGATTTGAATCCTTTACCATTATGTAATTACCTTCTTTGTCTTTTATAATCTTTGTTGATTTGGAGTCTGTCAAAAACTAGGATTGCAACCACTGGTTTTTTTTTCTTCTGTTTTCTATTTGCTTGGTAAATTTTTCTTCATCTCTTTATTTTAAACCTTTTCATGTTATTGCATGTGAGATGGGTCTTTTGAATACAACATAGTGATGGGTCTTGGTTCTTTATACAGCATGCCACTCTGTGTCTTTTAATTGGGGTATTTATCCAATTTACATTTAAGGTTAGTATTGCTATGTGTGGATTTGATCCTGTCACTATGATGCTACCTGAATATTTTGTAGACTTGTTTGTGTGGCTGCTTTAGAGTGTCAATGGTCTGTGTACTCCAGTGTGTTCTTGTAATTGCTGGTAAAGGTTTTTCCTTTCCATATGTAGCACTTCCTTTACGAGCTCTTGTAAGGATGCCTAGTGGTTATCTACTCTCTCAGCATTTGCTTGTCTGTAAAAGATCTTATTTCTTCTTTACTTTTGAAGCTTAATTTGGCCAGATATGAAATTCTGGGTTGGCATTTCTTTTCTTTAACAACGTTGACTATTGGACCCCAATCTCTTCTGGCCTGTAGGGTTTCCACTGAGAGGTCTGCTGTTAGTCTGATGGGCTTCCCTTTGTAAGTGATCTGGCCTTTCTTTTAGGATTCCCTTAACATTTTTTCTTCCATTTAGACCTTGGCGAAATCTGAAAATTATGTGTCTTGGGGATGATCTTCTTATGGAGAATCTCACTGGGCTTCTCTGCATTTTCTGAATTTGAATATTGGCTTGTCTAGCTAGGTTGGGGGAGTTCTCATGGATGATATCGTGAAGTAAATTTTCCAAATTGGTCCCATTCTCTCCATCTCTTTCAGGTACACCAATCAGTTGTAGATTCTCTTTATATAATCCCACATTTCTCAGAGGTTTTGTTCATTCCTTTTCATTATTTCTCCTCTATTCTTGTCTGTCAGTCTTATTTCAGAAAGACAGTCTTCAAGTTTTGAGATTTTTTCCTCTGCTTGGTCTATTCTGCTCTTAATACTTGTGATTGCATTATATAAAATTTTTGTACTGTGTTTTTCAGCTCTATCAGATTGGTTATGTTCTTCACTATACCGGCTATTTTTACTGTCAGTTCCTGCAATGTTTTATCTTGATTTTTAGTTTGCCTGCATTTAGTTAGAATGTGCTCCTTTAGCTCAGTGAAGTTTGTTCCTATCCATATTCTGATTTCTACTTCTGTCATTTCAGCTATCTCAGCTTAAGCCTGGTTCTGAACTGTTGCTGAAGAGGTGATGTGGTCATTTAGAGGAAAAAGCACTCCGGTTTTTTGAGCTGTCAGCATTCTTGAGCTAAAGGAGCACATTCTTTGCATATTTGTGGGCTTATGTACCTTCAATCTTTGAGTTGCTAACCTTTGGATGAGGTTTTGAGGTTTTTTTGTTTGTTTGTTTTCTTTTCTTTAGTTTGTTTGCTTCTTTTCCATAGGACTTCTGAGGTTTGCTGGGCATCTGCTGCAGTCCCTGGTTGCCTCAGATTTTCCAGTACCTGGAGGTATCACCAGTGAAGGCTGTAAAACAGCAAAGTGGCAGTGTGCCTCTTTTTCTGGAAGCTCCAACCCAGGGGGTACAGACATGTTGTCAGCCCAAATGCACGTGTAGGAGGTGACTGAAGACCCTAGTTAGGAGGTCTCACATAGTCAGGAGGAGTGGGATCAGGAATCCGCTTAAAGAAGTATTCTAGCCTTGCTTTCCTAGAGCAGCTATGCTGTGTGGGTTATTGCTTCTATCTGTAGTCAGCCTGGGCTCTCCAAAGCCTGGAGGCTGGAACAGTTAAGTTGCTAAAACACAAAGATGGCAATCACCCTTTCTTTAGGAGTCCATCCCAGGAAGTTTTCAAACCTCAGTTGGCCAAAGAACATCAACCCAACTGGCTGGAGGCCCCTGTTGGGAAGTCCTGCCCAGTGAGGGGAAATAGATCAGAGACCTGCTTAAGGAACTACTCTGTCTACATTGTTATAGAGTAGCTTTGCCTTACTGGGGTGCTGCTTCTGCCTCCGTAGGCTTGGGCTCTCCAAAGCCCACAGGCTAGAATAGCAAAGATAGTGGCCCTCCCCTCCCCCTAGGGACTTCATCCCAAAGAGAAATCAAAACTCCATCTATAGGAGAACACAGGCAGGGGTGGCTATAGGCCCCAGTTTGGAGGTCCTGCCCATAGATGAGAAGTGGATTGGGGTCCACTTCTTTATTTTTAAAAAAAACTATCTGACCAAATTTTTGTAGAGCAGCTGTGCTGTGCTGGGGGATCCCCTTCTGTCCCCAATCAGTTTAGACCCTCTGAAGCCTGCAGGCTGGAATAGCTGAGTCATCCACAGCAAAGATGGTGGTTCACCAGCTCCCTTCAGGAAAACCAACCTATCCTGAGAAGGCACAACACTATTGCCAGTATATTCCAACACTATTGGCTGGAATTCCAAACCAGTGGGTCTTATTCTGTGAGGCACCATGGAAGTGGAGTCCTCAGACCAATGCTGCTCTGATCCCGGATTCCACCCCCTTCCTAGGGGTAAGTACAGACTGCCAGCCTTGCCCGAGTTGCAGTCGCTTTTACCAGGGATCCTGGAGCCAGAGTTTGTAAAGATCCTGAGGCTTTTTGCACACCTGAGTAGCATCTCTGCTGAGACTTCACACAGCTGTGTGTGTCAGACTGAAGCCCTGGTGGAGTGGGTTCATGAGGGATCTCCTGAGACGAGGGTTGCAAAGATCTGTGGGAGAATCATGCTTTCCTGGGGTCACAAATTTACTCACCACTTTCCTGGGTAGGGGGAGGTTTCTGTGGCTCTCTGTGGCCCCTGCATGAGCTGTCACTCTGCCCTGCTTTTCACCATTCTCCGTGAGTTGAGCTGTTTCCTTGATCAGTGTCAATGCAAGTACTTGGATGTTTCAGTGGAAGGTGCTGTGTTTTCTTGCCCGTTTTGTTCCTCTCCATGAGAGCCATGCACCACAGCTGCTTCTAATCAGTCACTTTGGTTCCCCACTCCATCAGAGTTTCTTCATCCACTCATTCACTAATGGATACCAAGGTTGTTTGCATATCTTAGCTATTTTGAAGAGTGTGAACTTTATCTTTTAAATATCTTTAAAAATCTGTCAATTTCTCTTTATTCCCTCCACCAGGACCTAGCTTCAAACGCCAATCTTTTATTCTACAGACACAAGCTGCAGAATTCCTCCCAATGGGTCTCTCTCAACCATTTTTGAGCTTTCCTGATGATTCTCCATGCTGTAACCAGACTAAACTTTTAAAAATACAAATCTGATCATGGGTCATTTCTGAATAAAATATATAATGCTCTCACTCTAGATGAAGAAAAAAATTAACATGGCACACATGGCTTTTCACAACCTGGCATCTTACATCTACCTGATTTCTCATCTAACTCCATTCCTTCTCTCTCTCTGAGCTCCAATTAAGTTGGCATAACATGTTTCTTTTCCTAATTCATTCTGTTCCTTTTACCTACTCTGCCCTATCTGTTATTAATATTAAGTTCAAAATTCATTTCCTGAAGGTATCTTCATTAGTACTCCTAAGTACTCTCATACTTCTTATACTTTCAAATCATAAGCTTATCGTGGCTTAAAATTATCAACTTTTGCCATTGATTGATTAATGTCTGCCTCCTCAACTAGACTATATGTTTCTTAAGGGCAGTGTTCAAGTCCACTTCTATTCACTGCTCGGTATGGGCAGAAACACAGTGTCTGGCACATGGTAAATTCTTAGAAATATTGTTTCATTCATGCATGAGTGAGTGAACTCATGAATGAGTGTTAGCACAGTGGCTTTTAGATAGGAGTCTTGCCTAATAGAAGACCTTCACTCTTATTCTATCATTACTGTTTTATAAAGATCAAATAAAACTCTGCAGAGAAAAAAAATTTTATATATTATTGTCTTTATCACAGATATAAGGGAATAATTGATAGAAGTGTGTAATTTGAAAAAAATGAATGAATTTAACCAAGATAAAGAGTTACATTAGGGATGCCTGTAGTGTGATCTCTCTCTTTTCTCTGTTCCTGGAGCATGAAGGAAAAGGAGCCTGATTGATGACTGCCTTTCCCCTCATATCCTGACAGCATAAAAATGTTTCTTCCTAACATCAATAGATGGTTTTTTTTTGTTTGTTTGTTTGTTTTTGCCCACTGGCATTTGAACTCAGAAAAATTATAATTCCCAGTGAGACAGACTGGTATAACAGACATCTGTTTATATAACAAGTTCTGTAATGAGAGCTTGGTAAAAAGAATTTGCGAACTAGTATGACACAATTTTCTTGAAAGCTATAGAACAATCATTTATATGGATGTTCCAACTATTTAGAGAGATAGTATCAAAACATCCTTCATCAAAGTTCTTTGAGTGACGTAAATGAAGTAGGACTGACGGAGTCTTGACTCCAGGACATGTAAATCCTTCTTTGTTTGATTTTCTACAGCTTGTATTTTGGATACTGTGGTCCCAATAGAGGTGAGAAAACTGCAAAGAGGAAACTACCTGGAAGTTGTACCTTCAGCCTCACAATCTAAGCAGTTAGTGGCTAATTCTTTACCTCAGTATCTGCAACTGCACTCAGCCATTCAGACATGTGAAAGAGAACTGTCCACCAGCAAGCACACAGAGGGATCCTGACAACCCCTTTCCTCATCTATCCCCATCAGTAGACAAAGAGAAAAGAGGAGAATCAGGTTACTTTTTTGAGAGTTTCTATTTCTGCTACACAAATTTTGCTCATATGAACAACCGTCTGGCTCCTGAGACCCACAGACCTTATATTAAATATATTTATAAAGTTCCCCTCTGTGCTCCCACAGGCTCAGATTCTTACCTTCTGAGGATTAGCAGAGCTAAAAAATTTTTCTCTGGCCTGGGAGAAAATAACCTTCAACTATAGCCGAGTCAAGAGTAGATCTGAAAATCTGTCTTCGAAAATTATTTGTTCACACAGTTTGTCTTGACCAGCTCTCTCCCTTCTAGCAAATGTCCTCAGGTTTGGTTTGTGGGAAATCTTGGGTAGGTTAGATATGTAGAATCTATTTATTGGTAAGAGTATAAAGTGAAGATGCTAGAATAAGTTGACTAGTCAAATTCATCAAGTATTTAAAGGAGCTTTATTTCATGTGTGTCAATACTCAATGACACATATAATATTTGTAGCAATAATACCAACTAACCTTTTCTGAACAGTCACAACGTACCAGACACTGAGGAGAGGGGAGGCGGGGAAAGGGGAAGGGAGGGGACGGGAGGGAGGGGAGGGGAGGGGAGGGAGGGGAGGGGAAGGGAGGAGCTTTTACACTTTCTCACTCAACTTTTACAAGCAAATGTTAAAGAGTTTAGTGCTATGAAGATTAAAACCTCTGCTACTACTGTCATAATAATACTCACAAAAATACTAATAGTCAAATGAATTTTGAGCAAATCTGATAGACAGTAAAAACTTTAAAATTATTCTTTGTGACCAAATTGTGGATCTGACAATATTCCTGGGGACACCACAGAAGGTTGTGTAAAATACAAACTGAGTGGCCCTAAATATTTTCAATGTGGAATAGCCTTGAATGGTCATATGTTTTCTTACTCTTGTCCTTTTGGTTGTCTGAATTAATTATTCTATTTCCTGAATCTTTCCCATCTGTAGAATTTTGTGGCCACCTGGTGAATCTCAGTTCCATTGCTTCCCCTCCCCTGGTGTATAATTGACATAACTGGTAGACTCATGTGTCCCAAAGCACAAAGCTGAGCTTCACTCCAGAAACTTGGGAGGAGTAATTTCTTGTTTGAGTACAATTATTCAGAGCATGCCTAGTATTACATATTGGGCAGAAGTGGGGGAAGAAGGCATTAGGAAGATTGTCTTATTTGTTAGTAACACAACTATTGAATGCTTATGAAATTTTTCTTTTCTGTGTGAGCTCGCACCAGTCATCACCCATCTGCTATCTTCTGTAAGATATAATAAGCTTAGGGAGATATCCCAATTATTTGTGTTTTACTTTTGTTTTAAGTAATCTAAAATCCCAAGGCCAAAATCTAAAAGAGGATAGGAATAGATACAGGTAGAGGTGACAATTGTCATCATTATTATTCTCATTTTACAGATATAGGGGCTTAGACTGGAAGACTTTAAATACTTGTCCAAAGTCTTGGTGCTGGGGTAAAAGGAAGAGTCTGGAATTGGACGCTGAAGAGTTAACCTGTAAAACTCTTGCCCTTAAAAGAGTAAAAAAGGAGCTTTTATCATCTAATTGGGCATTGAGAGAATCCCTCCTAAACAAGGAAACAAAGGCATGAACACAGGAAAAGGTAAGAGTTTGAAAGTGGTATTAAAGCACATGACTAAACCTTTGGAAGTCAATTAAAGGAAAGGCAACTGTGAGGGGGATTATTCAGAAGAAGGAAACGGAAATTCCTCTGATGTCTGGGCATCTTCTTGCTGTCCTAGGTTGTTAGCTAAACTGAGCCCAGCCAAGCTTCTTGCCTCCCTCCCTTGGCTGCCATCTGCCACACAGCTCTGGCCAAACTCAGCCTGCCTTATTTCCAGAATTTCTTGCTTCTGCAGAGTCATCTCAAAGTAAGACACAGAACAGCGTCCTCTGAATGATTGCACAGCCCCCAAATAAATGACTTTCCTGAAGAACAGATGACAGCCAGCTGAGGAAGCTGCTCACTGGGAGGAGGTGCATGCTCACTCACCTGCATTCCCTTCCCACGTCCCCAAGCAGCACGTGTCATCTGCCCTCTCCTTTTCATCTGGAAAAAGGAGGAGAGGAGTGGCAGCTTATTAAAACCTGGCACAGTGCCAGTCTCACTCAAGATGTTGTTATTCAGTCTTAGGAAAGCACCTTGAAAATAAACAGTGACTGTCTCCTATCATGTGTGTATGTAGTATTTAGCAAATTAGAAGTGCTTAATAAAAGTCAATGACTCCTAAATAAATCATGACTATTAATATATTTGTTTGATGCAAACTGGATGTGCAAATCAGTAAGAAAATGAACGTTTTAGAATCTCCAGGCTTTCACTGAATAATTATTACATTGAATTGAACAATTATTTTAATGCAGATTCATGGTAATATTCATTATGAATACACATTAAGATTATTTTGAATACATAATTAGTTTGCAGAGCACAGATTCTAAATGAAAGGACAATTAATTTTAGCTTTAGCTTTGCCACAACCCATTTAAATGATTTTAGTGATGCTTCCATAACCAGCATAGCACATAATTTATAAATGAAAATGATAATCTGTAGACTATCATCTGTCCTTTCTATTAAAATTATTAAATAGATGCTAGTATTAACATGATACGAAGTGTGTAGAGAGGAAAACTTCAATGTAAGAGGACTCTTTTCAGGTCTACTTATTATTGACTTTTATAATTTTTTATTTTGAAATAATTTCAGACTTATACAAAAGGTGCATGAATAGTACATAGAATTTCTGTATATCTAGCCAGTCCTAACAGTTAACATTTTAATATATGTGCTTTGTTTTTCTCTCTGTTACACACACACACCCCTCACAAATATGTATGTATATATAAGCACAATTTTTTTTCCTGAACCATGTCAGAGCAAGCTGCAGCCATGAATCTAGGATGTTTCTTTACCACCTACATAACCACTGTATCTTAAAATTAAGGTACTGACAATATTATTCAATAATATTATCCAATAATATTATCCAATCTGCAGACCTATTTGTATTTCAGTAACTTCCTGTAAAACAAAGCAAAAAATCCCTACACTTATTTTTTTAAAAGCAAAGTCTTAGTTGTATATCTGTATCAAGCTAAAACTAGTGTATGAATTAATATAAAATGAGATTCAGTCAATACCATTGTGGGACCATATATGTGATGGAAAGGTTAAGCAATTTGATTATTTCTTTAATAAAAATTATAACACATCATCAAGATTAATTTTTATCCTATTAATATGTGTAGTAATAAATGAATGAAAAAAGTTAAAATTTAATAGTGCCACTTTGTTTTTAAACATTTTAAACTATTTGCAATTAATGAAAAATCATTTTCAAAATTCTAGTACAAGTCCCTAGTTGATTGAATATGAGTGGGATGGAATTACTCGGACAGAAAGCCTCCCTCTAAAGTGTGTCATGCAAAGGGCATCACCCTAGGAGTTGGCTAGCTTTGAGCCCCACTGTGAAATGCAGCCCCTCTAAGTGGTGTTATTACTTAAAATTGATAATCTACTGCCAAGAAATGGTGGAAAGAAAGAGACAGCCCCTGTGTCAGAGAACTTCATGCTAGAGTCTCCTTTGGTATAGGGAGCATAGTTGATTTGTGTTATAGCAAAGTATAGTGTCTAATGCTTATTTTTGTTTTTAAATGAACTCCATGTAGTATGAAGACAGGAATCTGATCAGTGATATTGGCATATAAATTATTAGATAACCTTTGCAAAGAATTCGCTATAATTATTCAACACCCTTAACTTTTCATCCAGGAATTCCACTCCTGGCATTTTTGCTCAAAGAGATAATTCTAAGGACAACAGAAGCCTTAGACATGACAGTGTTCATTACTTCATGATTCATAATAGTGAAAACAAAAACAAAACACTAAAAGTCTAAAAGCACAGGAAAGGCAAGGTAAATTATTGAATATATACAAGATAGAGTGGTATACAGCTATATGTAAAATCTATTAATTAAAAATGCACTAACAAGGCAAAGTACTTATGTTGAGAAACCCAGTAAAAAAGAGTTTCCAAATTGAATATATACTATGAGCTCAAGCATATGGAAAAGAAAATGTGAAGAAAATAATCACTGTAAGCACGTGTTGCTTCTGGGTTACATAAATTCTGGCTGGTAGTGAGCAGGCCTAGAGGGCATGGCCCAGTCTGCAGCTGGAGCCCTTGTATCTGATTAGGATTGCTGAAGCCAAGGAGGTCACACTGACCAGCCTATTTCTGATTTTGTTTCAGACTGGCCTACACTTCAGTTCCTGATTCTGTGAAACAAGATAAGAGAGAATAGATGAGAAACACACAGATAGGGTCGAGGATGCTTGCTGGGAACACCATGAAGAGCATCTGTGCCATCCTTAAGCAGTCAACAGGTGCCTGGTATATGAAATTGTTGAGCCTGTCAAATACACAGACATTTTCCATCTCACCAAGTGCTGAGATTATAAGCATGAGCCACCACACCCAGACAAGAATGTGGTTTTAAAGAAGTAGAGATGAGATTTTAAATCATGAGTAAACGAATCAAATAGTTCGTATCTTTCTTGCTACAAGGTATGCATTTTTATTTCACCTTGGTTATCTTAATTTAATTTTTTAAAAGAAAGAAAACCTTTTGTTTTCCCAAGATGGTGACAAAAAGACTTTTAGCATGCCTCAGCCACTTGGAAACAGCAAAATAGTGTGTAAAAATCAACTCTTGAGAGCTTTAATTCAAAAAGAAAGATGGAAATTTTCAGGAATAGCAAAGGATGCCCCATGCTCTTGAGAGGAGAAAGTGGGCAAGCAGCCCTTCTGACAGCATTTAGCTGATAAAAGTGTGCGGGAGTGACAGTCAGTCTCTCTTGGTGATTCACCTTTCCACAATGGATATGTGCCAAGGGAGAGCACCCTGTTTCTCTCAAGTTCTGGAACTAACAGTTAGGGAGAGGCTGAGAGATAGGGAGACAGAGATACTAGGAAAAACTGCAGGCATTGTCTCAGATCCAGGACCAAGAGGAAGATGCTATTTTTTCATCCAGTCTTATACAAAGTCAGTCATTGTTTTGCAACCCGGCAGCAGTGGCCACAGAAAGCATTTAATTTGGGGCCAGAGATTGGGACTCTAGCATGGAGTGGGAGAAGGGCTCCTACTGCCAGGATTAAGTGGTGAGTATGGGGAGTGGCCTGGGAGTGGATGCTGGAATTAGGTTCTTTTTCACAAGACCGGAATGGGAGGAGAGCTGTTGAAGTAAGAATTCTCTTGGAGGGCAAGACTTGTAGTGAGGGACAGCTTTGCAGTCTGGGACCAGTCTGTGTGTGTCATTGCTGGGTGCCCCAGCCTTCTCCCTTGGTCAGTGGGGAAACAGTGCCCCACTAGATCCAAGGAACAGGAGAGAGGTGGACCCACTTCCTTGGAGATCTGATACCCAACACTCAGTGGCCCTAAAAGAGAGAGGTGCATAGCCTGCCAAAGCCCCCTAGAGTCAAAGAAAATTTGAGCATTGTGCCAGCCACAGAGGGCAGCACCCACCAAAGCCTGGAAATGAGCCTAGAGTTCATCTCTCACCCCCAGCTTTCCTCCTCAGTGTACTGCTGTGGACATGACAGCAGGTCTTCCAGGTGGGGCCTGGGGAGTGTGGACTGACAGAGGCCACTTCCTGGGCTTCTCTATTGGCTCCACCCCCACCAAAGGTGAGCATGAGCTGAGGGAGGGTACTTTTCTTGCTTCTCCATTGTCTCTGCACCACCCCCCGCAAAGTGTAAACACATGCAAAGAGGCTCTTGCTGACACTTACTTCTCAGCATCATCCACTGACCTGAAGCCTGAATTATACCTCCAAATACAAATAAATCACTACAACAATAAACTTCTGAGAAAGCCACTGCGTATCTGCAACCAAGAAGCCCTTACAGAGCTTCGGTCCTCTGAAAGCACTCAGAAACAAAGCAAATCAATAATACACAATAAACACCACAGTCATACCCTCAAGGGAAAAAAATAACAATAAAAAATTAACAAGCCACATCAAAACAATAGCAAATTAAAAAGAAAAAAAATGAAAAGAAATGTCAGCTCCCTCACATGAGAAGAAACAAGTATAAGAACTCTGGCAATATTAAAATCCAGAGTGTTTTATCAGCTCTAGAGGATTGTACTAGCTTCCTGGCAATGATCCTTACCAGAATGAAATGTCTGAAATGACAGATATAGAATGCAAAATATGGATGGCAAAGAAAGTCAACAAGGTACAAGAGATAAGTTAAAATCCAACACAAGGAAGCCAGCAAAATGATCCAAAACCTGAAAGCCCACATAGTCGTATTAAGAAAGAACCGAACAGAACTTCTAGAATTCGAAAATTTACTAAAGAAATTTCAAATTACAGTTGGAAGCCTTTACAACAAACTTGACAAAGCAGAAGAAAAAAAATTCATAGAAGACCAGCCATTCAAATCAACCAAGTCAGACAAAAATGAAGAAAAAACAATTTTTAAAAAATGAGCTTTCAAGAAATATGGAATTATGTAAAGCAATGAAACATATGACTTGTTGGCATTCCTGAAAGAGAAAACAAAAGTAAGAAACTTGGAAAACATATTTGAGAATATAATTCAGGAAAACATCTCCAGTCTAGGTAGAGAGGTTGATATGCAGTTACGAGAAATCCAGAGAAGTCCTGAGAGATGTTACACAAGATGAACATCACAAAGGTACATAGTCATCAGACTATCCAAGATCAGTGCAAAAGAAAAAATCTTAAAGACAGATAAAGAAAATAGTCATATTACTCTTAAAGGGGAACCCATTATACTAACACAGGCTTTTCAGCAGAAATCTTACAAGCCAGAAGAGATTGGGGGCCTATTTTCAGCATTTGTAAAGAAAGGAAATCCCAGCCAAGAATTTCATATTCCACCAAACTAAGCTTCATAAACAAAGTACAAATAAAGTCTTTCGCAGACTAGCAATCATTAAGAGAATTTGTTACTACTAGACTGGCCCTACAAGAGAGAGTAGAGTACTAAACATGGAAATGAAAGATATTTGTTGCCACAAAAGCACACAGAAGCACATAGCTTATGGACCCATAAAGCAACTACATAATCAAGACTACAAATCAATTAGCTAACTGCACTACAAAAGGAACAAAACCCCCATATCAGTATTAACCTTGAAAATAAATGGCATAAATACTCCACATAAATGACACAGACTGGCAAATTGGATTTAAGACAACAAGACTCATTCTTCTACTGTTTTTAAGAGACCTATCTCACATGTAATGACAGTCATAGGCTCAAAGTAAATGGATGGAGAAAGCTATATCATGAGAATGGAAAACAAAAAAGAGTTGACATCACTAATCTTGTATCATATAAAATATACTTTAAACAAAAAACAGTGAAAAAGGACAAAGAAAGGCATTACATAATAATGAAAGGTTTCATTCAACAAGAATATTTCCCTGTCCTAAATATATGTTTACCCAAAATTGGAGCACTCAGATTGATAAAACAATTACTTCTGGATCTAAAAAAAAGGCTTATGCAGCCACACAATAATAGTGGGGGGTTTCAACACCCCACCTACAGCATTTGATGTCTCACTGAGGCAGAAAACTAACAAAGAAATTCTGGAGGTAAATTCAACACTTGAGCAACTAGACCTAATAGACTTCTCACAAAATACTACACCCAACAACCACAGAATATACATTCTTCTCATCTGCACATGGAGCATACTCTAAGACTGACCACCTACTCAACTATAAAACAAGTCCTCATAAATTCAAAAAAGTCAGTCATACCAAACATATTTTCCAACCACAATGGAATACAAATAGAAATCAATACCAATAAGAACTCTCAAAACTACATAAATACATGTAAAATAAACCACTAGCTCCTGAATGACTTTTTATTAGGCAAAAAAATTAAGCAAGAAATGGAAAATTATTTGAAACAAATAAATATGGAGACACAACATACCAAAACCTCTGGGAAATGACCAAAAAAAAGTGTTAAAAAGAACATTTATAGTGTGAAATGCCTACATCAAAAAGATGGGAGGATTTCAAATTAACAACCTAACCTCACACCTAATGGAATTATGAAAACAAAAACACAAACACAAACAAAAAAACAAAAAACTAAACCCAAAACTAGTAGAAGAAAAGAAACAACTAAAATTAGAGCAGAACTAAATGAAATTCAGACCAAAAACACCATAAAAGTGATCAAAAAAATGAAAAGTTGTCCTTTGAAAGTATAAACAAGATTCATAGACCTCTAGCTAGATTAACAGAAAAAAAAAAATTCAAATAAACACAACCAGAAAAGACAAAGGCGACATTACACCCTTTCCAATAGAAATGTAAAAGAGGGATAGATCCAAGATGGCCGTTTAGGAACAGCTCCTGATTGCAGCTCCCCTTGAAAGCACAGAGGGTGAGTGGACGCCGCATTTTTATTGCCCACAGACTAGGAAATTCCCGGGCAGAGGTGCTCCACGGTCGCCAGCGCGGCTGTGCCGGCCAGCGCCGCTGCTTTGCCCCGCACAGCTGCTTTGTCGGCGCCCCAGAGCCGCGCTTCTCCGTACAAAATACACCAGTCCGGGTGCCCTTTTGGCTGGCGATTGGAGCCACGGGAAGTCGCCCGTACGCCGGCTCAAAAAGGGGACTGAGCAGAGAACCAGGACAGTAGATTCCAGGGGAAAAAAAAAAAAAAAGCGCCACAAACCTCAGTGCCGCTGTTTAAGCCAGCGCAGTGAGTGGCCGCAGGGGAAAACAAACAGACCCCGGCGCCTCTTCAACAGGCGACTGGAACACCAACTTAAAAAAGGCTCTGAGGCAGGGACCCAGGCGATCAGGCTCGGCTGGCCCCACCCCCACAAAAGAACAGCAACCAGAAACTCTGGATTGAGAGTTTCACAGCAAGCGCAGCTGAACCCGGACAGTCCAGCTCTGTGGGGGAGGGGCGTCCGCCATTACCGAGGCAGCCCGCCACAGAGGTAGTCGACCAATGCTGAGGCAGTTCGCCATTGCCAAGGCAACCCGCCATTGCTGAGGCAGCCCGCTGTTGCCAAGGCAATCCGCCACAGCAGAGACTCCGCCCCAACAGAGGCGGGCCACCATCGCCAAAGCAGTTCTAACTACACCCATATAAACAGGACTGCAGGGAAGTTCACTCGGCAGCTGGGCGGAGTCCACAGCAGCTCAGCAAAGCTGCTATAGGCCTACAGTGACTAGGCTGCCTCCTTGCTGGGCTGGGCAGGTCTGAAGGAGAAAAAAAAAAAAAGGCGGCAGCATAACGGAAACTCATAAATAAAGCCCTAAATCCCTGGGACAGAGCACCTGGGAACAAAAAGCAGTTTATGAGTACTGCTACAGCAGACCTAAAAGTACCTGCCCAGCAGCTCTGAATGAACAACAACAGAGCTCGCAGCTCACCGTTTGAGCTCCTATAAAGAAGAGACCGTCTCCTCAAGCAGCTTCCTGACCCCTATATATCCAAAAAGACACCTCATAAAAGAGAGATCAGATTGACACTAGGCGGGTATCCTTCTGGGACAAAGATAGCAGAAGAAGAAAACTGGTAACAACCCTTGCTGTTCAGCAGCTGCTGCAGGTGAACCCCAGGCAAGCAGGGCCTGGAGTGAACCTCACTCAGCAGACCTACAGCAGAGGGGCCAGACTGTCAGAAAGAAACCAAGAAACAGAAATAACCTCATCATCAACAAACAGACGGTCAATCTGAAAGATTTGAGACCCAATCTGAGAGCCAACAACCACAAAGTCGACAGGTGGATAAATCCTTAAAGATGGGAAGAAACCAGTGAAAAAAGGATGAAAACACCCGAAACCAGAACACCTCTCCTCCTAAAAGGGATCACAACTCCTCACCAGCAAGGGAACAAGGTTGTATGGAGAACGAGTGTGATGAAATGACAGAATCAGACTTCAGAAGGTGGGTAGTAAGAAACTTCTGTGAACTTAAAGAACATGTTCTAACCAAATGCCAAGAAACTAAGAACCTTGAAAAAAGATTTGACGAAATGCTAACAAGAATGGACAAAATAGAAAGGAATATAAGTGAATTGATGGAGCTGAAAAACGCAACACGAGAACTTCGTGAAGCATGTGCAAGTATCAACAGCCGAATGGACCAAGCAGAAGAAAGGATATCAGAGGTCGAAGATCAACTCAATGAAATAAAATGGGAAGGCAAGACTGGAGAAAAAAGGGTAAAAAGGAATGAACAAAGTCTCCAAGAAATGTGGGACTATGTGAAAAGACCTAATCTACGTTTGATAGGC